>NC_091977.1:62592503-62600003 GCF_044704955.1 Pristiophorus japonicus
CTCCCTCTCTTTCTCCCCCTCCCTCCCTCTCTTTCTTTCTCCCCCTCCCTCCCTCTCTTTCTTTCTCCCCCTCCCTCCCTCTCTTTCTTTCTCCCCCTCCCTCCCTCTCTTTCTTTCTCCCCCTCCCTCCCTCTCTTTCTTTCTCCCCCTCCCTCCCTCTCTTTCTTTCTCCCCCTCCCTCCCTCTCTTTCTTTCTCCCCCTCCCTCCCTCTCTTTCTTTCTCCCCCTCCCTCCCTCTCTTTCTTTCTCCCCCTCCCTCCCTCTCTTTCTTTCTCCCCCTCCCTCCCTCTCTTTCTTTCTCCCCCTCCCTCCCTCTCTTTCTTTCTCCCCCTCCCTCCCTCTTTCTTTCTCCCCCTCCCTCCCTCTCTTTCTTTCTTCCCCTACCTCCCTCTCTTTCTTTCTCCCCCTCCCTCCCTCTCTTTCTTTCTCCCCCTCCCTCCCTCTCTTTCTTTCTCCCCCTCCCTCCCCCTCTTTCTCCCTCTCTTTCTCCCCCTCTTTCTCCCTTCCCTCCCTCTCTTTCTCCCCTCCCTCCCTCTCTTTCTCCCCTCCCTCCCTCTCTTTCTCCCCTCCCTCCCTCTCTCCCCTCCCTCCCTTTCTTCCCTCCCTCCCTCTCTTTCTCCCCCTCCTTCTCCCCCTCCCTCCCTCTCTTTCTCCCCCTCCCTCCCTCCCTCCCTCTCTCTTTCTCCCCCTCCCTCCCTCCCTCTCTCTTTCTCCCCCTCCCTCCCTCCCTCTCTCTTTCTCCCCCTCCCTCCCTCCCTCTCTCTCCCCCTCCCTCCCTCCCTCTCTCTTTCTCCCCCTCCCTCCCTCCCTCCCTCTTTCTCCCCCTCTCTCTCCCTCCTGCTCAGCGACACGAATTGCTTTCTCCCCCCCTCTCCCGCTCAGCGGCACGAACGGCTGCAGAATTCTCCCTGGCTGATGCACTTTCACATAGGTAGGAAGATGGTTTATTTAATCTTTTCTTGGCTTATAAATGTTTATTCAGGTTGGATTTATTTGTATAATATTTGTAGAAGTATAAATAAGGATTTATTGTCGAATTTAATGAGTTCCCTTCCTCCCCCTACCTCGTTCTGGATGCCTAATTTGTAACCTGCGCCTGATTTTTTAATGTGTAGAACAGGTTTTTTCAGTTCTACAAAAATCTTCACTGGCTCCATTCTACTTTAGTTTGGAGTACATTTTCACTGTGGAAACTTTCAAATCAGGCGTCAGTGGCCGGACACGCCCCCTTTTGAAGAAAAAATTCTGTTCTAAACTAGAACTGTTCTACCTGACTAGAACTGCAGAAAAAAAAATGTGGAGATTTGCGATTTCTAAAATAGTCCGTTCTCCACCAGTTGCTCCTAAAAATCAGGCGCGAATCATGTGGAAACTTGGGCCCATAGTATTGAGATAGAGGATCAGCCATGATCATATTGAATGGCGGTGCAAGCTTGAAGGGCCAAATAGTCTACTACTGCTTCTATTTTTTATGATTCTAACCTAGAAGTTTTATTTTTTCATATGTTGCTATTTCTCACTTCAGTTGCTACTTACCCACTACCCCTTTCACTTTCATATTTCTTTTTAAAATTGAAGGAAGTCCAATAACAATGTAGCGAAAGCTCAGCAGGACAGATGCCCAGCTTGCAGAATGTTAATTAATACTGGGTCCAGTAAATGGACAATGAAGATTATGATCAGTTTTCAGAAACTCTTTAAAACTGAGGGTTCCATGTATGCAGTATTTATAAAGAGCAAGATTTCACGTAATTTGGAACATGAAGATTTATATGTGGATTCATTAAAAGTGAGTAGATAGTAATCTGGGTTGAGTAAATTGTACTTGTCGGCCAGCTGAAATCACCTGAGGCTGATGTGATCCAAAGAGAACATTCTGAAGCTGGAAGTTAGACTGCAACATTTCTAGAGAATCAGGTACCAAAACAGCAGTGGAAAAGACCAACCACCCATACTCAGCCAGAAAGGAGCTTGTGGGGTGACAAAGAGGAAACATTTGCGTTGTTTATTTTGATCTCTGCGGATAGTGTAAATGTCCAAGTTCCATTGTATACAAGTACTAAACTTCAACCGGGTAATAATCATAAGTGGAAATATTACGGTAATTCCCTTGTCTGGAACAGGGACAGTGAGGCTAATTAATCTTCTGCCTTCTTCGCCAACAGTCAAGTGGACCTCACTCAGAGCTGTCTTGCTGAACTGCAATGTAAACATTCATGCAGCCTTAGGGGAAAAACTTGTCTAAATGCAGCTAAGTAGTGCAAATAGGGTCTATCATTTTCAAACAGCCGGAATTCAAAACCACCAAACTAACCCTTTGTCTACGTAAGCAACCAAACTGCGACTTTCAAGGACCATCAGTCTCTTCTTTCCGGTCACCTCACTATCCAAGTTACAATTAACTTTAAAGAAACACTACTGGCTGGACTGTTATGCAGTTCTTTGGAACAGTGAAATCTTGAGATTGTGTTCAGTTGAATTGTTGATCTCCTCCACACTACTTTGGAGAGCTACTAAGGGAAACTGTTTTCACAGAGGAAAGGAGAGCAAACTCCTGCAAGAGTTATCAGTGGACATCTTTCATACTAAGCCATCAGCTCAAATGTCTCATCCTATTGCCCTTCTCACTCACACTAAATGCGGGGGGGTTTAGAAGACCGGAATAGAGGAAGGAGGAAACTAGGAAAAGCAAAGGAGGTATATGTACTCTGATCACATCACATCATTTTCATTGCCATGTGACATTAGAGTGAGTTCAGTAATTTTCTTCTTTGTAAAGGCACAGTGCCCCTTTAAAACAAATATTGGGAAAAAAAATTGCAGCCATTGAATAGAATTTTTGTTTAAAAAATTGCCCAATCTAACATTTTAGACACCAAAAGTTGTCAGAATCCCGAAAAGGAATAAAGCACACCTTTTATTAAAGTTGAGAACAGATGCACATAGCATTCATAACAAAATAGATGAGTTGACGGCACAAATAGATACGAATGGGTATGATCTGATAGCCATTACAGAGACATGGTTGCAAGGTGACCAGGACTAGAAACTAAATATTATGGGGTATTTGACAATCCAGAAGGACAGACAGAAAGGAAAAGAAGGCTGGGTAGCTCTGTTGATAAAGGATGGAATCACTACAATAGTGAGAAATGATATTGGCTCAAATGATCAGGATGTTGAAACAGTTTGGATGGAGATAAGGAATAATAAGGGGAAAAAGTTACTGGTGGGCGTAGTCTATAGGCCCCCTAACAGTAGCAACTCTGTTGGTCGGAGTATAAACCAGGAAATAGTGGGGCTTGTAAAAAGGGAACAGCAATAATCATGGGTGATTTTAACCTCTACATTGATTGGACAAATCAAATTGGTCTGGGTAGCCTTGAGTAAGAGTTCAGAGTATATATGGGATGGATTCCTTGAGCAGTATGTAGCGGAATCAACAAGGGGGCAAGTTATCTTAGATCTGGTCCTGTGTAATGAGACAGGATTAATAAGCAAATGCTGGAGTCCATTATTAAGGAAGCGGTAGCAGGACATTTGGAAAAGAATAATAGTCAAGCAGAACCAGCATGGATTTATGAAGGGGAAAGTCAAGTTTGAGAAATTTACTGGAATTCTTTGAGGATGTAACGAACAGGGTGGATAAAGAGGAACCTGTGCATGTGGTGTATTTGGACTTCCAGAAGGCATTTAACAAGGTGCCACATAAAAGGTTACTGCACAAGATAAAAGTTCATGGGGTTGGGGGTAATATATTAGCATGGATAGAGGATTGGCTAACTAACAGAAAACAGAGAGTCGGGTTAAATGGTTCATTCTCAGATTGGTAACCAGTAACTAGTGGGGTGCCGCAGGATCAGTGCTGGGACCACAACTATTTACAATCTATATTAACGACTTGGATGAAGGGACCAAGTGTAACAGAGCCAAGTTTGCTGATGATACAAAGATGGGAGGAAAAGCAATGAGTGAGGAGGACACAAAAAACCTGTAAAAGGACACAAACTAGGTGAGTGGGCAAAAATTTGGCAGATGGAGCAGAAAAATATCAAGGAGCAAGTTATTATTTAAATGGAGAAAAATTGCTAAGTGCTGCAGTACAGCAGGACCTGGGGGTACTTGCGCATGAAACACGAAAGGTTAGTTTGCAGGTACAGCAAGTGATCAGGAAAGCGAATGGAATCTTGGCCTTTATTGCAAAGGGAATGGAGTATAAAAGCAAGGAAGGCTTGCTACAGTTATACAGGGTATTGGTGAGGCCACACCTGGAATACTGTGTGCCGTTTTGGTTTCCATATTTAAGAAAGGATATACTTTCAGTTCAGAGAAGGTTCACTAGGTTGATTCTGGAGATGAGGGGTTGACTTATGAGGAAAGATTGAGTAGGTTGAGCCTCTACTCATTGGAATTCAGAAGAATGAGAAGTGATCTTATTGAAACGTATAAGATTATGAGGGGGCTTGACAAGGTGGATGCAGAGAGGATGTTTCAACTGATAGGGGAGACTAGAACTAGGGGGCATAATCTTAGAATAAGGGGCCGCCCATTTAAAACTGAGATGAGGAGGAATTTTTTCTCTGAGGTTTGTAAATCTGTGGAATTCGCTGCCTCAGAGTACTGTGGAAGCTGGGACATTAAATGGATTTAAGACAGAGATAGATAGTTTCTTAACTGATAAGAGAAGATAGGGTTATGGGGAGCAGGCAGGGAAGTGGACCCGAGTCCAAGATCGGATCAGCCATGTTCGTATTAAATGACAGTGCAGGCTCAAGGGGCCGTATGGTCTACTCCTGCTCCCATTTCTTATGTTATGTTCTTAGATCAGTGTGGTATGGAAGAGCTGCAGCAGGATAAAGAGTCAATTGCAAGTAAAAAGCAGAAAGAGAGTAAGGCTGTTGATGGAGTAAGTACGTTAATGTATTTTTATCTCTTCTCATTCATAGCATCATTTAGCTCTGGTTGAGCACTACAGACACAACCTCTACTAATTCAACTGCACTGTATCGGTCGGTGCTGCACTATAGCATTGCTATTTTTCTCTCCAAACTTGACGCATCGAAAAGCTGCTTTCATTAGCTTTTCAGTAAATTCAGCATATATGTTCAATCAAACACTGCTACTTCTCATCACTAACACAGGATTGGGAAAGGAAAGATCTTTTGTAACACATTGAAACACATATTCCAGTAATGGGGCTTTTGATAGGGCCATTACATTCTAAGAACATGATATGCTTTGATATTTTTCAAATCTAAAATGCAAGGTTGCTGCAACCTCAATCGAAATGGATGCAGAATCTTCAATTCTGTGAGACGGCAAGTTAATGTTTAGCTGTTTAGTTCCACAGTATTAATATGTATTTTTCACTTTGAACACAAACAGAGTGGCAGATCAGACATCGACTGGCCTTTTCATCCACACAAGATTCTCCTTCGTGAGCAGTAAATTAAACATCTCTGCATTGCTATATTTTCAGAAACAGCCCTGGATATTTTTTTTAATGTGTGCACTCAGCTCCTTTGACGACCTTGAAGCAAAAAAATGACAAAATCAATTAACGTCTCAAGGATATGTTACCCATTCCTTCAGAACTTCTGACATGGTCACTCTCCAGGGTTCAGAACAGAGCTTTTGTTACAAAAACAAAACCAATTTTGAAATGATTTTAAAATGCTGTGAGCTCACTTGCAGCAGCTTTAGTCTTCTTTATTCTTTAACGGTATTTGGCCCCCTTCTGTGTCGTATATTTTTCTATGATTCTAACGCCCCCCCCCCCCCCCCCGACAAATCTGCAGTCCTCCAAACTAATGGGAGGACACAGAATGGAAGGAACTACCTATAAGAGTTTGGTGCTGCACATCTTCAAGGTCTAGAACCAGGAATCAATATTCTGGGTGTACTACCTATGTTATATGTAGTATGGATTTTAGTCCTATCACACAGGAATTCAAATGTAGTGTGGATTATATAATCTGACAAGCCTGTCTGGAACTAATAGAAATTAACCTACGTCTCAGGACAGTCTAACAGATGGGAGGGCAGAACTCAGAAAATTGCAGTTACAGCTAAATCAGCTAGATCCAGAACAAGTGTTTTACAATCATACAATGCAATGGCTCAGAAATGGGCCAACTGGCACAAGAATTACACATAGATATTTTCCCTCACTAGCCACCTAGTCTAATCTGACTCTATTTGCTCCCCAAAACCTTCAACATTGCTCTTTTCAAAGGGAAAGATAGTCGCTGAAAAATAATTTATGGCGTCTGCTTCAACATTTACCTAATCATCCGATGTGAATAATATTTTTGTAACCTCACCTTTAATTAATTGTGCTTATCTTCAATTTTTGCTTTATCATTACTATTTCGCCGATCAATGGAAAGAATTCATCAATATGTCTCATCATCACCGTTATAATCTTGAAGACCTATATCAAGTCACCCCATAACCTCTCAGCTCTAGTGAAAAAAGTCCCAAATTTTCAAGACTCTTTCTAACTGTAAACCTGCAAACATCCGAGTGAATCCATCCTGCACCTTTTCTTTTTTTATATTCTTCAAATATTAGTTGTTAAAAAAACATTAGTCAGGAGATACCATCATCTTCCACACTGTCAAGTCATAATATCCCCTTGAATAAAATGATTTGTATTGAGCAGCAGATATTTTGACGGATTGATGTCTTAAGATCAGCAGTAACAGCAGCTGAGGCCAGTACCAGTGCTGCCATAGGTAGCAAAGCAAACCCCTGCAATCAAATGCAAGGCAAAATTGGATGTGTCTCCACATTAGTTGAGGTAAAGCTGAAGTACTCATGTTTTTTTTTATCTCAACACATTCTGATGTTAAGATTTTTTTTAATTTCAAAATATACTTTATTCATAAAAAAATCTGTACAGTACATTCAAAGGCATTTCAATACCTTTAGGCACCAATGTTTGAGGTTCCAAATGAGATCCACTTGTCCTGCAAACAGGTAATGAGGATTCAACAGGCATTGCACTGTGACAGTGACACAGCCAATAATGATGCAAATGATGAGGTACCAATCAAGGCTCCCATACATGAAGACTGGTTCAGTACAGAAACCATAGTTGCTTGCACCATGATGGTCACATGCTTCACTGCTGCAAATTTCAGTTTTAGAATGAGAGTTGGAGGTTGTGCAAGTTTCAGAAGATCCAAATAACTTTCCTCTTTCCCTACAAATGGATCAATCCTACAGTTCCCTCCTGTGGCTTAGAAGGAACTGGAGTGATCTATTCCGAGAGATGAAGAATTCCATGAAATAAAATAAATGGCATAATTTCTCTGACCTAAGCAGATGTTGTGATGCTCTTCAATTAATACACAAACACTGGTATTACATTTTGGTAAGAAAAATAAGGGGTCACATATTACTTGGGAATTAAAAATCGAAATGGGGTAGAACAGCAAAGGAATCTCGGAGTACAAATACATAAATCACTAAAAGTAGCGATGCAGGTTAATAAGG